>NC_047518.2:12489933-12517433 GCF_902827115.2 Pseudochaenichthys georgianus
ACGCTGTGGATGACGTCATTAATGTTCAGCAGCATCTGCACACATGTGTTAGTGACGCATATGTGTAAGATTGCACCATTTCGACCATTTAAACGCTACTGCATTCTGTGTCTGTGAGTTTCTTTGTGTGACCCCCTAAACTCTTTAATGTTAAACAGGCTCTAATGTGTGTACAGATGTTTTAAACAAATGTAATCAGATGAAGTTCATCACTGCCACAACTACCTCTTAGTGATTGGTAATGAGGCCAATCAGCCAAAAAAAGACATTTAAATGTAGAGGTCTTTCTATGTTATGGAGACAATGGACATATAAATCATAAAACAACATTCATGAGGCACTTTTAAACCTGACAACAAGAGCTTCACAAAGCCTCATAGGTCTCAAGGAACATGTTAAAACATTGATCTTAAGATCAAACTAGTACCATTACACTCAATTGACATGGCCATACATGGCAACATGGCAACTACATGTGCATAATTAAGAAATTGGAGAGCAGCAGATTTGACTTGAAGATGACCTTACATTTGAGACAAAGAAAGCTGTAACAATAAAGTTGAAGATGTCGCTATGAATCAAAATGTTCCTTTTTTTCGATGCATCTGACAATTATTATTATATTAAAGATGTAATGTTATTGAGGCTGAAAATAAATAGGTACATGTACAATGGTTTGAGCTTCACATAATAATGTTGATACGTTCCCCATCTTAATTTATGCTAAACAAAAGTAGATGCCACAAAAGGTTTTATGCAACAGCTGCAGCAAATAAAACCACCACAAGAACACAGTGCAACGACAAGGCTATACTGTATTTGAATGACAAAAGATGACACTCACCTTAAAAATGTCCTTTGTATAGTATTTCTATTCGTCTTAACTGTCGGAAATTGTCCAGGCATGTTAAGTGGGAGTGGACTTGAAATCCTTAACTCAAGGTGTAGAACAATTAAGTTATCAAGCCAATTGCATTACTTACTACAACTTGAATTTTGTTTTAAGTCAATTAACGCAGAAATCAGAGTTCAAACTACAGACAATATTAAGTTGATGTAATTACCAACATTAGTACGTCAACACAACTTATAAATTAATGTTTGCAACTTAAAATATTTATCTAAATCAATTAATTCAAATTTGTATTGCAACCATGCATTTAATTAAGTGGCGGTAAAAGGTCGCCTGAATGAGTTTTTAGAGTGTAGGCAAATGACTGTTTGACCAAAATTAGCAGACTTTGAACTGTGAATAGTTCTGTGAGAGGGTACAAAGTAGAGGCTACTGTGAGTGTAAAAATATTTTGGTACTATTGTGATATAACTTGTTATTTAAAAAAAATCTTGGTGAAGCAGATCAAGGACGTTATTTAGAGTTATCATTAACATGCAAGTTGTTGGCAGTCACCCATTCAGAATATATTAATTTAGGTAATTTCTCTTTTTTTCCTTTTTCAAAAATAGCACAATACAATTGAAGTACGCAGAGAACTACAGTATAGCCATCCGCTGCCTTGTCGTGTACCTTGGAGAAAAGGAAGAGGACCTTTTCAAGGAGTTTAGCGAAGTAATTACAAATCTTGAAATAAAATAAAATGGACAAAAGGACACAGGACAAAAGCACTGCTCTGCACTGTCAGTTACATTTTGAAGCATATTGCACTTTTGGCCACACCCCAATCAATAATATCTTAGCAACGTTCAGCATGGATCGGTGTTGACAGCAATGGCATGGGAAAAGGATTGTGTACAATTTGAAAAGTGGCTTCTGCTCTTCACTTAACCAGTTCAAGTATTGTATGGAACCTGCAAAAAAGATGAGAAGGGACACTAAAACTTGCACGGTTGTGATTGACAACATTTGTCCACATGCATTTAAACACTATAGGCAAAGTACTCAAAAGCACCTCTGTGTGTCTTCAGGACCACATTGCCATGGTGATACACATATTCAGACTCAATAGGTGTAAATAATACCAGCGTTGCTTTAGCAGCTGGTAATAATGGCTCTGGCACTCTCTAAGAGTGACAGTCTCTTATGCGCTAACCTATTATTTAATGTGCTTCAAAGGGACATGAATATCGCCTTCATCAGTGACCGGTCCACCCCAGGATCTGACCATACGATGGCAACCATCGGCAGCAATTATTTGCTGTGTTTATTTATTATTTGTGGGGCAATTTAAATTTGTGTTATTTATCTTTTTTTTCTCAAGATTTAAATGAAGCTCAGCGCAAGTTCTTTCAGGAAGACTGGGTGTACATTCACTCGGCAGCAGCATATAATCAGCTCATCATAGGCGTTCTATTTAACCTATTACATTTCACCTCATTCTCCAGCACCCAATCACCGTGCTGCAGCCACATTTTTAAATGGTTCTCCTCTCTCCTGCAGTCAGCTGTGATTTCAGGTTTTCATGCTGCCGATCACCTCCTCCCCATCCACCTCCTTTCATCATATCCAGTGCCAGGAGAGATAAACCAAAGACCTCATCACACCTCCTCTTCATCCCATCTCCTCATCAAATCCAGATCTTCAGTATCATCACCAGTGTCTAGACCCTGGGGGGGTTCCCTATATGCTCACGGCTGCATTTCCCCCTTTAGATATATGATTTCAGGATTGGGGTCTAATCACCAAAGATTTATCATACTGTATGACAATAAATATTCCAACAAAATTAAGTTTCTCCTGATTGAAATATCATGTATTGAAATAAACAACTGCAGTTAAAAATAAAAAAGTGAATTGCCTAACATTTTTGTTGTGGAATTAATGAGTTTCTTTAAAGGCAAAAACATGAAAAAGCTAAAAAAAGAATGGTGTTCACAATGATGGTAATTAAGTACATCCCTTTTAAATAATGTGGTAAAACTAGTTGGAACAACTTGATCTTTGGAGTAATTAACTTAAACACTTGTGTTTATGCTACCAATTATTAAGTAAGTGGTAATTAAAAACACCTCTGATTCAGGGGCGGATCTACCGGGGTGGCATGGGTTGGCAACTGCTAAAAAAGAGCCTTGCCACCCCAGCTGCCACTCCAGTTGGCATCTTTGTTTTGAAAGAAAAGTTGTGGCTCATCGGACATTTATGAGAGAAAATCTCTAATGTCCGAGTGCAAGTGAATGCAGCACAAGACGCGAGTCTTGTAACCCCTCCCCCAGCCCTGGCGCGAGCTTGGAAATATGATTGGTGGCGATTTCATTTGAACGGGGGGACGGCGCAAAACGAGAAGCATTCGGATGCAAGTAAACGGAATAACGGGATAACGAGGCGTTCTCATCATCCTCCCCCTCAGCGAACGCGACCACCGGTCCCTCGGGAGGGTAAACTCGAATGGCACCTCATCTAGATCTTCCATGTCGACCACCTCGAGGTCCGGATCCTCCACCTCCACCTGCGGGCCGAGCTTCCTCCGGAAATGCTTGCCACGATGCCGGCGGTTTAGCTGCGGGATCGTGCGGCAAGCAATACAGGCCGGCGACTGGCCTAGGCCCTCCTCGACATGGTTCGGCCCCAGGCACTGGAAACACTGACAGTGTGGGTCAGCCAGGGCATGTCGGGCAGTTTCGGTGCTCCAGGAATGGTTACATTTCTAAATGCTCAGTATCACTTTCTCTCATACATCTTTTGCTCAGTATCACTTCCACTCGCTGAAGAGAAAGGGATGATGGTCAGGAGGCGAGGCCTCGTTTTATACGGTGAGATGCTCACGCATTCAGGTAGGCCCGCCCCGGGGCCGGCTACGTCTATAGAAATCTCAGTAGGTGAATGCTTGCATGATAAGGTAGTACCCATAGAGTCCAGTAGAGGGCGGAGCCAGTGAGAAATATAACTGTCCCTGAGTCTGGTGGTTTTAGTCCTGATGCTGCGGTACCGCCTGCCAGACGGCAGCAGACAGAACAGTTTGTGGCTGGGGTGATGGGGGTCTTTTGTAAGCCTGATGGCTTTTTTTAAAGGTCCCATGTCATGCTTTTCCAGTTATTAGCCGTCCCCTTGTGTGTTGAGAAGGTGTTTATGCATGTATGGTCTGCAAAGTCACAAACCCTCAAAGTACACCCTGTAGCGAGTAAAACTCTGACACAGAAAATGCCTGTCTATGCTGCCCCAGAACCTCTCGTTGGAGATTTCTCTTTTTATTCCTGGGTACAGTGACGTGACCATACCCAAATGGACCCATTGGTCCAAATGGACCAATCCGTGGAGCTCCTCACAGACACACACTCTCTCAGCGGCGAAACTGTGACGCGCTGGGGGGTGCGGGTGCTAGTGGAGCCTCGCAGATGGGGGTGCTGCAGCACCCTCAGCACCCCCCCTTCCCACGTCCATTCGCGCTGTCTCGCAGACCCCAAGTAGCAAGCAGCATTCTCATCTGTTTGTCCTCACTGGTGTCATTTTATGGTTGCTAACGCCATTGTAACACATAATCACTGATGTTCAGCTGTAACAGTGGTGGACTCATCAGAACAGAGTGGGCGAGCTGAACAATCAGAGCACAGTGGGCTCACAGGGAGTGGGGGGGGGGCATGAGCTCCAACAAGCCGTGTAGGACAGAGAGTGAATACACATACTATACAGAGATGCTGTATGAGAAACCAATGTGAGTTTGGAAAATTGCACAATATAAATCTCTTCTAGTATACCTCAACAATGGAATTATGATCAATAGAAATGGCCATGACATGGGACCTTTAAGGTTAACCTGGTATTTTTTACTCCACTACATTTATTTTAGTTACTTTACAGATTTTGATTAATGATGTGAAATATATACAACCCTTAAATCAGACTTTAGTTACACCTGAGTAAAATTCAGTGAAGGTGATTGTCAAGTGCCAACAATCAGGCGAAATATTTCATAGTGGGTGCTTGAGAAGACTAAAAATGTATCTGCAGATCCCTATAAAGCATATTCATTACTCGTTATTTTCTAATCGTTCATTAAAAACTGTATATAATGGCTATATTGCACATCTCTTTCAATATTTTCAAAGGTTTATTGACATATCATATACACATTACACAACTATGGTGTAGTTATGCAATGAATGAAAAACTTGGGTCACAGGTTCCTCAACAAGACATCCATCAATATGTGTGCACTGTACCTCCACCAATAAACTGTCATATTCTGAACATTTCTTATTCTATCTACTTACATCTTATAAGAGTATAATAAATATGTAAAATGTCAGTTAAAATAAGTACTTCAACATAGTTAACATTGCAGGAAAGTTGATTGTCAAGTCCCAAAACAAACCATGCAATATATTAAACGTTAAGTACTTTGTCAGGCTTAATATTTATCTCTAGATACCCCCAAAGCTTTTTGCTTACATGTATTTAAAAGAAGACCTTAACCTAAAGTATTTAATGTTTTAATAAAGCCTAATTAATTTGTCTGTTTTGCACATCCTCCTATTAATATCTTTGTACATCCGACACTAAACTGTTTTATTCTAGATATCATTTACAGTATCTTCTTGATATTTTCTATTCTATATTTCTATCATTGATCTTCTACTTTCCTCCTAGTATGTACTCTTAATATTTAAATATCTCATCAAATATAACACATACAACAAAACCTGCAGTTCCGGATTTTTTTGGTGTGAACGCACATTTTCGGAACTATATCGGAACTATACTGGGAAAAGTATTCCGGTGTGAAAGCACCTTTTTTTGTCTTTGCCTTATCATGTTATTTGTTTCACAGTACACTTCCCAGGTTTTCTCACAGCTATTTTCTAGTGTTTGTTATGAGCTCGGCTCCCACTTCTTCATAGGCAAGGCAAGGCAAGTTTATTTATACAGCACCTTTCAACACAAGGCAATTCAAAGTGCTTTACACAAATGAAAGACATTAAGAAAAAGGAATTTAAAAACAGTAATTAAAAAGCTACCAATCTACCTGCATTGCAAATACTCTAAACGTGCTTTAACCACTATATGGTGCGGGTTAAAATGGTCACGTTTACAGTGTTAACACAATAAGTTATTATTATTATAGTTATTTAAAGTTATTTAATAAAAAATTATAATATTAAACAAAATATTACTGTTAACTTTATTGTGAAATTAAAACGGAGCGGTAAAATAATAGTTTCCGGTCTATTCTGAGGCCAAATCTCAAATAAAGAACTAAGCCAGATGTGTAATATTTAATGCAGCCGAACCATTTATTACAATGCATTTTTGTGATGAATTTCAAAGAGTAAAGCAAGCACTAGCTGAATAAAGTATGATTTTATCTTTTACGAAACATTTTTACAGTCGGAGGTCAACCAATCACAGAGCTTGAGGACTAATCACGGGGTTTGCCGAGCAAAGCGCATGGTGTAGTCTCAAACGATAGCTGAGGATTATGGGTAGTGTAGTGTCTTCGGCCATCCTAAACTCTGATACAACTATTTTTTTCTCAGAATCGAAGGGGAAAAATACAAAAGCATTGTACACAATTTAAACCAATCAATGTTGTGTAATTAACAAGGATAATCTGGTATTTTTGAGTTGATGAGTAGTGCAGATATCACTGTAAAATCAATCGACAGTAAAGAGAATACTTACTTCCGAGTGTAAAATCCTCCGTTATCCAATGGGAATGGACGCTCACATTGCCTCTAACTGCCGACATGGACGGATGCAGTGCATCCCTGAGCGTCAAATACCGCCGCCGATAGGAATACATTGCAATCAGTTGAAAGCTCTTTGTGTCCGTTTATGAAGCTGAAGGGGACTCGGTGCATCACAACTGCACGCCAAAGGTGTCGGTTGTGCTTGATGTGTTGGCTGGCATGTCTCTTCTGCCTGGGACCCCTAGAGTATCTATGGGAGGGACTTACAGTAAAGTTGTAGCTAGTGCTATACTGGAGAGAGTATGTGTACAAAAGCAGGATATAAAAAGTGACTCACCTTGTGGTAAACCTGTGACAGAGAAAGCATTTTAGCTCCATACTGTTTCAGAAAATATCCTTGATGTGGTTTAGAACATCATATGGCGTTTATCACAGCAGCATTTAGCTGAGTTTCTGCTAACCGCTTGTATGCGGACACCCCGAAGGGGCGTGGCCAGCAGCAGCTCCAAAGGGGCGTGGCCAGCAGTAGCTCATTTCCATTTAAAGCTACAGACCCAGAATCAGCCCTTTTGCAACAGGGCTGAAATAGAGGGGTATGAGGCATGCTACCATGAGTGATCTGTTTGGTATTTTGAGCAAAACACTTCAGAGACATGTTTTGTATAGATATGGCCATATAATATGTTGTTCAAATATAGTATAATACGGGACCTTTAAAGTATATCTTAAAGATGAAACATAACATCGGCTAGTTGGGGCACAGCACTGCTGACATGGCATTTGTATACAAATGATAAGAACATACTGTAAATACAGAAAAGATGGAATAGGGAGAACAAATGTGATAGAAAATAAGAAGTAGGAAGAAAGGAGATTCAGCAGCTGTCTTTCTGTCCATTTTATGTAATCTGAGATATGATTTTTTTTAACAATTCTGTCATCTATGTACAACTATCTGTTTCAATCCCATCCATCCATCCATCCATCCATCTTCTCCCGCTAATCCGTGGTCGGGTCGGGGAGGTAGCAGTTCCAGCAGAGAGCCCCAAACTTTATTTTCCCTGGCCACATCAACCAGCTCTGACTGGGGGATCCCAAAGCGCTCCCAGGCCAGCGAAGAGATATAATCCTTCCACCTGGTCCTAGTTCTACCCCTCGGTCTCTTCCCTGGACGTGCCTGGAACACCTCAGGCGCCAAGGTGGCATCCTTATTAGGTTCCCGAATCACCTCAACTGGCTCCTTTCGACGCAAAGGAGGAGCGGCTCAACTCAGAGTCCCTGCCGGATGACTGAACTTCTCACCTTATCCCTAAGGGAGACACCAGCCACCCTACGGAGAAAACCCATCTCGGCCGCTTGTATCCGCGATCTAGTTCTTTCGGTCATGACCGAAATATTTCATCATATAAGGAAGAACTGTAGTATATGTGATGTATATTGAGTCAAGTAGCTGTTAGTTTAACTACGGTCTGCATGCATGCATTGGTTAGGTTATGCCTTACATTGCTAGAAAACGGAAAAAAATTGTAAAACCAAACCAGTGTTATCTTATAATTGTGAAGGTGAACATGTCATCAATAGAACAGCCACAGCTTGGTAAGGACTGTTTTTACAGCTGTTATTGTATATAGCATAGTAATGCAAGCAAGTCTTCTTTAAAACATGCTTAGTGTAAGTATTTTCAGTACTCCCTCCTTCTGCTTCCCTTTTTGTTTGTTGTCTGTCTGTCTGTGTTTGTCTCCCGGGCTGGGCGTGGCTGACCTACTTCTGGTTCCCGCCAATTCATCTCCGCAGCTGCTTCTCATTCATCCTGATCATCTACTCATCCACACCCGCTTATTAACCCGGTCTCCTCAGCCAGTCTTCACCAGTTCGTCGTCAAGATTACACTGGTAAACGTATTGCTTTCTAGCTTAGCTTGACACAACTCTGGAATCAGTTTTTTGTCTTACCTGTTTGTCTCTCTATTCAGAACCCATCATCACCTCCTCCGCTAGCCACGTCCAGCCACTTCCTCGTCGGATTAATCCGCTCTCCACGCAACCAGCTCCAGCCTGCTCGCTCCCGTCAGCTCTGAAACCCCTGCTCGCCACACGCCTGTCCGGTAGGACAAACTCTAACTCCTGCTCCAACCTACTCGCTCTCGGGAGCGTAAAGACACAGGCTCAACCCACCTTTCATCTGCCTGGCGATAATCCCCAGCTCACTCCGGAGCCTCGGATGAGGATCTCCATTCCCTCGCTTTTTTATCCCCTTTCCTGGACTATATTAACAACAGTTAGTATCCCCTGTCATGATTTTAAATTAAAACCTTTTGCTGCAAACTCCTGTTTTTCTGTCCGTGTTTGTATTGTGGGTTCAGTCCTGAAAAGCGATCACGGAGCTTAACAGAACGAACTGGTCTTAAAATGAACCCCACAAACACCGGACCGGACTCCTCCACTGTCCAGCACGCCCTGTCTCATCAAGGCAATCTTTTGGGTCAACATGAGCAGTTAATCCGTGCGTTGGTGGACAGTAACCAATCCATGGCTCAGCACATCTCTAACCTGGCTGCTCAGATCTCCAACCTTTTGCTGCTCGGATTAGACCCCCCCTTTCAAATTCGGACCATAACACCGTCCAGCTAATCCCCACCTTTAAGGCTGCCATCAAGAGAAGTAAACCTGTCTCTAAAACTGTCAGTCTATGGCAGGATGAGCATAAAGAAAAGCTAAGTGGCTGCTTCCTGGCCACAGATTGGGAAGTATTCTACCAGGACAATGACACCGATACCATCGCTGAGACCATCACAGACTACATTCATTTCTGTGTCGATACTGTTGTGCCAAAAAAGACCATTAGGATATATCCAAACAATAAAGACTACATCTCATCGGATATTAAACAGTGTATCCGACGAAGAAATATCGCTTTTCAAAAGAACGATGCTATACAACTGAGATCAGCTCAAAGAGAACTAAAGGGGAAACTTAAAGAAGCCCGAGAGCAACATAGTCTGAGTGTCCGAGAGGCTTTCTCAACCAAGAACTCGAAAGAACTGTGGGACTCTGTGAAAGAAATTACAAATATGAACTCCGGCAAGAGGGAGATGCATGTTCTGGATGAGCTTAACAAAGCAAATGAACTCAACAATTTCTACAAACGTTTTGATATTAATTCTGCTTCCAACATTGATGCATGTAATAACTTGTCAACCTCTTTAACCTGTGACCCAATACACAATAGAAGAATAATAATTGATGATAGTGCTGTGGCCAGGGTTTTCAAACAACTGCATACTAAGAAGGCCAGTGGGCCAGACGGTATTTCGGCACTCCTGCTGAAAACGTTTGCAGACGAGCTCACCCCTGCCTGGAGTCCATTATTCCAGCTCTCTGCTGACTCGGGAAGCATCCCTCAAATATGGAAGAAAGCTGTCATCATACCAGTTGCAAAAAAACCATGCCCACATGACAACAACGACTTCAGACCAGTGGCTTTGACCTCAATAGTTATGAAGTCACTGGAACGGATTATTGTAGGGAACTTGCGAACTGAGGTGCAACACCTCTTGGACCCCTACCAGTTTGCGTACAGCGATGGTAGAGGTACAGATGATGCTCTGACCTCTACAACTCACTTTATTCTAAAACACCTGGAAAACCCTTTAGCTTATGCTAGATTAATGTTCATGGACTTTAGCTCAGCTTTTAATACTATTCTTCCCCAAATTATGTTAAAAAAGCTCAAACAGATGGATGTGAACCCTTACTTAATCAGATGGTATCACTCCTTCCTAACTGAAAGACAGCAGCAGGTGAAAGTGAACTCGACCCTCTCTGACACACAGGTCATAAGCACAGGGGCACCGCAAGGCTGCGTTAGCTCGCCTCTTCTCTTCACACTCTACACAAATGAGTGTAGGAGTCAGCACACACACAACCACATTATAAAGTTCTCTGATGACACAGCCATACTTAGTCTACTGACTAGAGACTCAGACATTTCTCTTTATAAACTTGAGATTGAAGAGGTCGTGAAGTGGTGTGAGGCGCACAACCTGGTGTTACATGTTAAAAAAACAAAGGAAATGATCTTTGACCCCAAGTCAGTAGGTGATCACAGCCCCGTCCTTATCAACAGGGAGGGAGTTGAGCAGGTTACACGTTTTAAATATTTGGGGATTTATTTTGATGCTCAGTTAGGCTGGGCCCATCAGGTGGATCAGGTATGCTCAAAGATAAGCCAGCGCCTGTATTTTCTGCGTCGGCTCAGGGTTCATGGAGTGGATAAATGCATCATGTTAATGTTCTACAGGGCAGCAATTGAGTCTATTATTCGTTATGGCATCACAACATGGTTTGGTAACTTGTCAGTTAAATCTAAATCACAACTCCAGAGCTTGATAAAAAGGGCTGGAAAAATAATTGGCATGCTTCCACCATCCTCTCTTCAGGAGATATTTGAGGAGATGGTGAGAAAGCAAGGCCGTAAAATCACATGCGACCCCAAACACATCCTGTATAGAGAGTTTGAGTTGCTGCCCTCGGGCAGAAGGTATAGATTACCAAACTGTAAATTGAACAGGTATAAGTTTTCCTTTGTTCCGCTGTCAATCAAGCTGCTGAACAGTCAGAAATAACTGTGATTATGCTGTTAGGAGTTGTTGGGAGGTGCAATGTTTACAGTGTAGTTTGTGCAATCGAGAAGGTTAAATAGGGGAAGTGCATTGTGTGTAAATATGGACACAATAGGGATATGTGCAATTTGACGGACACTATGCATAGGTGAAATAGGGAAAGTGCAATATTGATTTGTGTATGAATACAATAGGGAAAAGTGCAATATTTGATTATGTACAGTATGAATGCAATAGGGAAAGTGCAATTTGATTATGTATGTGCAATAGGGAAAGTTCGGTACCTGTATGTTTCTTGTTGTTTCTTTGCCATGTGATATGTGATCTCTGTTCTGTATCTATGACTGATTGACCTGAATGTTTTTTATGTGTATTATCTCGATGCCCAAGACAAATTTCTCCTAAGGGAGACAATAAAACTCTATCTAATCTAACCTGACGACAGCAGCTATAACTCCTGCCACCTCTAATCCCCCTCCAGTACCCACTCCATGCCGGGATTTCCCCATCACCGACCCTGAGCCGTTTCATGGTGAGGTGGAGAAATTCAGGGGATTTATCTTTCAGTGCAGCAAGGTGTTTCGCCAGCGCCCCCAGTCTTGTTCTTCTGATGTTACCAAGATCAACTATGTGTTGAGTTTGCTTCGTGGTAAAGCCTTAACCTGGGCTGAGGCACTAAGTTCATCAGTGGATTATGACAGCCTTTCTTTTGGAGTTTTTTCTGAACAACTGTCTTTAGTTTTTGATCACCCTGACTATTCTGGCTCGGCTGACAATCGTCTGCTAAAGATACAGCAGGGGAATCGGACCGTGGCAGATTACTCCATTGAGTTTCGTACACTGGCGGCAGAAGCCCGATGGGACGAGGCGGCTCTAAGGGCAGTGTTCGTTAAAGGATTAAAGGAGCAACTGAAGGACGAGCTGGCTGCTCGAGATGTGCCAGCAGACCTTCAATCCCTGATTGATTTGGTTTCTCGTCTCGACAGCCGGCTAAGGGAACGTCGTGCGGAGCGAGGACAGCGTCCACCAAGTGCCTTTTTCAGTAAGCCGAGCTATCCTCCCAGAAGTGCTCCCTTTGATTCCACACCATCTGCGTTTTCCTCGCCATCTCACATGCCCACCTTGGATAAGGAGGAAGCGATGCAGGTGGGAGGTGCAGGATTATCACCTGAGGAACGCCTTCGCCGCATGAGGTCAGGAGAGTGCCTGTATTGTGGCAAACTGGGGCATCTCCTTGCCGGTTGCCCTGTCCGCCCAAACGCAGGTGCTCGTCGGTGAATTTGGGGGTCCTGACGAGTACACTTCCTACCTCAATTATTGCCCCTACTTTGCGCCGTTTCCTCATACCTGCCAGACTCTGTTCCAACTCTCAGACCTTGCCCCTTTCCGCCCTCATAGACTCTGGTGCTGAGGACAGTTTTGTGGACCTGGAGCTTGCCAACCAGCTGGGAATTAAATTGGAATCCTTATCGGACCCCATGACTGCTTATGCCTTAAATGGCCAACGCATCTCTAGGGTGACCCAGCAGACCTTACCTGTAACTCTGTTTATTTCGGGGAATCACAGAGAACAGATCCAACTCAAGGTCATTTCCGCTCCATCTACCCCGTTGGTTCTTGGTTACCCTTGGCTTCGCGCTCACAACCCTCATATTGATTGGGCTGGAGGAAGGATAATTGCTTGGAATCAGAAGTGTCACCTTAACTGTTTGCAATCAGCTGTACCTCCATTTCCTGCTAAGCCAGTGTCTGCTCCTTGTGATTCTTCTGATGTGGATTTATCTGGCGTACCTGAGGTTTACCACAAGCTGGGGGAAGTTTTCTGCAAGGATAAGGCTCTTTCTCTCCCTCCTCACCGTCCATATGACTGCCCCGTCAATTTGCTTCCTGGAGCGCAGTTACCAACAAGCAAGCTCTATAATCTGTCCCGGCCTGAGAGAGAGGCCATGGAGAAATATATCGGTGATTCTCTGGCTTCTGGAATAATCCGTCCTTCTTCCTCCCCTCTGGGTGCGGGGTTTTTCTTCGTGGAAAAGAAGGATAAATCACTACGTCCCTGTATTGACTTCCGTGGATTGAATAACATCACTGTGAAAAACAAGTACCCACTTCCCCTGATTAACTCTGCTTTTGAGCCTCTCCAAGGTGCCACCATCTTCTCAAAGCTGGATCTCAGAAACGCTTACCACTTGGTTCGGATCCGCCAAGGTGATGAATGGAAGACCGCCTTTAACACTCCCCTTGGCCACTTTGAGTACCTTGTCATGCCCTTCGGACTCTCTAATGCCCCAGCAGTTTTTCAGTCCCTGGTGAATGATGTTTTGCGGGATTTCCTCAACCGGTTTGTTTTTGTTTACATCGACGATATCTTGATCTTTTCCAAGAGCCTGGAGGAACACCAGAATCACGTCAGCCAGGTTCTACAGAGACTGCTAGAGAACAAGCTGTACGTCAAGGCTGAGAAGTGTGAGTTTAACCAGGAACGTGTCAGCTTCCTTGGATTTATCATCAGACAAGGCAGGCTGGAGGCGGATCCTGGAAAGATTCTTGCTGTCTCCGAGTGGCCAGTCCCCACGACGCGGAAGGAATTGCAGAGGTTCCTGGGTTTCGCCAATTTTTATCGCCGGTTCATTAAAGACTTCAGCAGGATCGCAGCTCCACTCTCCAGTCTCACTTCCATCAAGGTCAGGTTCTCCTGGACCTCTGAGGCTAACGAGGCCTTTCTCAGACTCAAGTCTCTGTTCACTTCTGCCCCCATCCTCATCCAGCCGGACTCCAGCAAACAATTTGTTGTTGAGGTTGACGCATCAGACATCGGAGTCGGCGCTGTCCTGTCTCAGACAGCAGGGCCAAACAACAGGCTTCACCCGTGTGCGTTTTTCTCTCGCCGTCTCTCCCCTGCGGAGAGAAACTATGATGTGGGCAACAAGGAACTGCTGGCAGTGAAGATGGCTTTGGAGGAGTGGAGACACTGGCTTGAGGGCAGTGAGCAGCCATTTCTGGTTTGGACAGACCATACAAATTTGGAATACATCCAGTCAGCCAAGCGGCTGAACTCCCGACAAGCTAGGTGGGCTCTCTTCTTCGGCCGCTTCAACTTCTCCCTCACCTATCGCCCTGGTTCCAAAAATACCAAGCCCGATGCTCTGTCCAGATCGTTCTCGTCTGTGAGTCCAGTAACCTCTGTTGACTCAATACTCCCCCTGAGTTGTGTTGTGGGAGCCATCACCTGGGAGATTAGTAATTCCATTCAAGAGGCCCTTTTGGAACAACCCGACCCAGGAAGCGGGCCGCCTAACCGTCAGTTTGTTCCCGACTCTGTTCGTTCCCAAGTCCTGCAGTGGGTCCACAGTTCCCGTTTCTCGAATCATCCCGGTGCCAATCGAACACTTTCTCTCCTCCGAAGACACTTCTGGTGGCCTACAGTCGACAGAGACACAAGGGAGTTTGTGTCAGCTTGCACAACCTGTGCTAGGAACAAGGCCTCCCATCAGAAACCCGCTGGGCTGCTCCAACCCCTTCCAATCCCTAGTCGACCCTGGTCACATATAGCCCTGGACTTTGTCACCGGTCTGCCTCCCTCTCAAGGGAACACAACCATTCTAACAGTCGTTGATCGTTTCTCTAAGTGTGCACACTTTGTTGCTCTACCCAAGCTCCCTTCAGCCCTGGAGACCTCCAAACATCTAACACAGCATGTTTTCCGTCTACACGGTATCCCAGCTGACATTGTCTCCGACCGGGGTCCACAATTCACATCTCAGGTTTGGAAGGCTTTTTGTCAGTCTCTTGGAGCTTCAGTTAGTCTAACATCTGGCTTTCATCCCCAGTCCAACGGCCAAACTGAGAGGGCAAATCAGGACCTGGAGTCTGCTCTCCGCTGTGTGGCTAACAGTAATCAGAGGACCTGGAGCTCCCATCTACCGTGGGTGGAGTACTCACATAATTCCCTCACCTCATCTGCCACGGGACTCTCACCCTTTGAAGCCTCTCTGGGATACCAGCCACCCCTGTTCCCCGAAGAGGAGAGTGAGTTGGCTGTTCCTTCTGTCCAGCAACATGTCCAACGTTGCCGTAAGATCTGGAGGGACACCCGCTTGGCTCTCCTCCAAGCATCCGCCAGGAGTCAACAGTCGGCCAACCGCCGTCGACATGTTGCTCCCCCTTACGCCCTTGGACAATCGGTATGGTTGTCCTCCAAGAACATCCCCCTCCTCACGAGTCCAAGAAACTGTCCCCTCGGTTTATTGGTCCCTTCCCCATTGTGCGACTCATCAATCCCTCTGCTGTCCGTTTAAGGCTCCCCAGAAATATGAGAATCCATCCCACTTTCCATGTCTCTCAAATCAAGCCAGCTCTCACCAGCGACCTGTGCCCTCCGGCCGTTCCCCCTCCTCCCCCCCGTGTCATCGATAACCATCCAGCCTACTCCGTGCGGCGTCTCCTGGATGTTAGACGCCGGGGTAGGGGTCTACAATACTTGGTGGACTGGGAGGGCTACAACTTGGAGGAACGTTGTTGGGTTCCTCGTTCTCGAATCATGGACCCAGTCATGGTCAGGGAATTCCACAGGGCCCATCCTGACAGGCCTGGTGGTCGCCAGGAGGCTCCCGTTGAGGGGGGGTACTGTAAGGATGTGCAGTACTCCCTCCTTCTGCTTCCCTTTTTGTTTGTTGTCTGTCTGTCTGTGTTTGTCTCCCGGGCTGGTCGTGGCTGACCTACTTCTGGTTCCCGCCAATTCATCTCTGCAGCTGCTTCTCATTCATCCTGATCATCTACTCATCCACACCTGCTTATTAACCCGGTCTCCTCATCCAGTCTTCACCAGTTCGTCGTCAAGATTACACTGGTAAACGTATTGCTTTCTCGCTTAGCCTGACACAACTCTGGAATCAGTTTTTTGTCTTACCTGTTTGTCTCTCTATTCAGAACCCATCATCACCTCCTCCGCTAGCCACGTCCAGCCACTTCCTCGTCGGATTAATCCGCTCTCCACGCAACCAGCTCCAGCCTGCTCGCTCCCGTCAGCTCTGAAACCCCTGCTCGCCACACTCCTGTCCGGTAAGGCAAGGCAAGGCAAGACAAGGCAAGTTTATTTATATAGCACTTTTCAACACAAGGCAATTCAAAGTGCTTTACAAAAAACGAAAGACATTAAGAAAATGGCATTTAAAATAAGTCATTAAAAAGAAAAGCTAATAAAATAAACATTAAAAGAAAAAATACATGGATAAAAGTTAAAGTGCAGTTTAAGATATGAACAGTTCAATTAAAAGCAGCGACAAAAAGAAAAGTCTTCAGCCTGGATTTAAAAGTAGTAAGAGTTGCAGCGGACCTGCAGGTTTCTGGGAGTTTGTTCCAGATATTTGGAGCATAATAACTGAATGCTGCTTTACCATGTTTAGTTCTGACTCTGGGGACAGAAAGCTGACCAGTCCCTGAAGACCTGAGAGATCTGGATGGTTCATAATTTAGCAGGAGGTCAGAAATGTATTTTGGGCCTAAACCATTCAGTGCTTTATAAACCAGCAGCAGTATTTTGAAATATATTATTTGACACACAGGAAGCCAGTGTAAAGACTTCAGAACAGGAGTGATGTGATCCACTTTCTTAGTGTTAGTGAGGACTCGAGCAGCAGCGTTCTGAATCAGCTGCAGCTTTCTAATAGATTTTTTAGTGAGACCTGTGAAGACACCATTGCAGTAGTCCAGTCTACTGAAGATAAAAGCATGGACACGTTTTTCCAAATCCTGCTGTGACATTAGTCTTTTAATCCTAGATATGTTCTTTAGGTGATAGTAGGCTGATTTAGTAACTGTTTTAATGTGACTGTTGAAACTCAGGTCAGAGACCATGACTACACCTAGATTTCTGGCTTTATCTGTTGTTTTGAACATTGCAGGCTGAAGTTCAGCGCTAACTTTTATACGTTCTGCCTTGGCTCCAAAAACCATTACCTCAGTTTTATCTTTGTTTAATTGGAGAAAGTTCTGACACATCCAGTCATTGATTTGTTCAATGCACTTACTCAGTGTTTGAATTGGAGCATAGTCTCCTGGTGATATTGTTACGTAAATTTGTGTGTCATCCGCATAGCTATGGTAACTTATTTTGTTGTTTTTCATTATCTGAGCCAGTGGTAGCATGTAGATGTTAAAGAGAAGAGGCCCCAAGATGGAGCCTTGAGGTACCCCACATGTCATATTCGTCAACTCAGATGTGTATTTACCTATAGAAACAAAGTTGTTTCTGTCCTTTAAGTAGGATTCAAACCAACTTAGAACTGTTTCCGAAAGTCCCACCCAGTTTTCCAGTCGGTCTAGTAATATGCTGTGGTCAACAGTGTCAAACGCAGCACTGAGATCTAATAATACTAACACTGAAGTTCTGCCACTGTCTGTGTTTAAGTGGATGTCATTAAAGACCTTTACAAGAGCAGTTTCAGTGCTGTGGTTTGGACGAAAGCCTGACTGGAACACATCAAAACAGTCATTTAAATGCAAGAAATTACTCAACTGTTGAAAAACAACTTTTTCAATGATTTTACCTAGAAATGGAAGGTTTGATATGGGCCTGTAATTGTTCATTACTGAAGCATCTAGATTATTCTTTTTTGAGATTTGTTTACTATATGAAGTAGATCTGAGGCCATGCAAGGCAAAACATCTTTGAAAAATCCTGTTGGAATAATATCAAGGCAGCAGGAGGAGGACTTCAGAAGTTGTATAATGTCCTCTAGGTTTTTATCATTCATCTGATGGAATTGTGTCATGGTGTTTGACTTGATGTTAAGTGGACACAGAGACAACACATTTGCTGTACCTGATGCAGAGGCACTGACTGCTTGTCTGATTTTCTGAATTTTGTCAGTGAAGAAGGAGGCAAAATCATTGCACGCCCTGGTGGATAGAAATTCAGAGGCTACTGACACTGGGGGGGTAGTTAAGAGGCTTCTCAATACTCAAATTTCCCCTCCTCGACTCCCCTCCTCGACTCCCCTCCTCGATACTTAGACCCGCCCACAGGAGATGCGAGCGGAGGACCGAGGAGGGGAACCGAGGAGAGAGGAGGGGAAGCAGCAGACGTTTAAAGAAATGAGAACTCCTCTCCTCTGAGCGGTCATATTAAAGCGACGTCCGTTCATTATTACGTGGCAACAGCTGCATCAGCTGTCGAGTGTTTTGTCATATTTTATAATCTCTGTTAGATCAGCTGAACATTGTTCCCCCACATATGTACTTTTAATTCATTGAGAGTGCGGTATAATGAGACAATAACAGGCAGGGGCGGACTGGCCATCGGGACGTTCGGGACGAATCCCGATGGGCCGGTACTGAAGTGGGCCGGTCGGACGATGTGGGCCGGCCGGTAACCGGCAGGGCTCGACATTAAATGGCCCGCTGGCCCGGAAGCACTATTTAGACACCCCGGGCCAGCATAACGTACTTTCCACTTGCCCGCTCGGGCCACTAAAAATATAAAAATGGTCCTGTGGTATTGGTATTTTGACTAGCAATTTAGTTAAATTGTTTCGTTTATCAACGCTACAACATAGCGTTCCGTGAGTCGGTTGTCGTTGTTGTTGGGTGAAAAGCAAACAGCTGTTTGCTGCGGAGCGCAGCGGGAGCAGGCTCCGGTGAGCGGGAGCGCGCTCCTTCACTACAGACTATCGCGCCACCTAACCATTCGCCAAATGTTTTTAATACCAGCGGTAACCGGCCAAGCGCCGGGCAAAAAACTATCTTCAAATAAAAGAAAGTCACCGGAGGAGTTAAAGGAGAGTGACAGGGAGTATGAGAAGAAGAGGGAGAGAAAGCCAGGCCCGGACTAGCCATCGGGAGGACCGGGAGGTTTCCCGATGGCGTGGCCTGTTAAGTGGCCTGCTGGCCTGGCGTTTTTCCTTTTTTTTAATGTATTGTGAACGCAACGCTGCGCAAATGTGGGTCTGCCTTACACAGGGTGCTGTCTGTCCACACATGATGTGGCCTGCCGACAGGGCTGTCCCTCCCTACAGGCTGATCACACACACTGCGTGGGGCCTCACCTCGCGGAGGGGGCCTCACCTCGCGGAGGGGGCCTCACCTCGCGGAGGGAGCCTCACCTCGCGGAGGGAGCCGCAAATACGGCGCACCTATGCGCTTATGCGGCGCATAGTGTGGCGCGGCACGGTTGCGAGGCTCAAACTGTTTGGTCACCATTTATGTAAACCCATATTTCCATTTGAGGGGGGAGAGATTAGTAAAATATGCATGAATAAAAAGAAAGAAGGTAAGATACACTTGTAAAACTTGTTGAGAGCTAATAGTCTTTGCTGCTGCCTCAAAGAAGAGCAGGGGGAGAGGAGGGAGACAGGGGAGTCTGATTCAGGAGCACAGACACACTCACAACTATAAATGAACCAAAAATAAATAAATAAACAACTTTCAGTGTTTTTCATATGTTATTGGTTATGGCCATGATTTTATGATTATTCAAATGTATACAGTTCTGTTTCATATGGGTGTTCCAGGTGTAGTCTCTTTATTTTCCCCTCAAAATGCACCAGGTTGATGCATTAAACTCCAACATTTTAAAATAAATCTTACCGGGGGGGGGGCATGCACCCAGACCCCCCTAGAGGATTTGAGGTCCACCCCCACTTAAAATATGTTCACATGGATAGGTTCCCAAATACATTTGCAAATTTTTTTAAATAGTAACCCCTGTCCATATGTTTATTATTGGGTAGATTTAAACTATAAAGCTATCACTATGGGCAGCTACGCTGTAAATATTTACAAATAAATCCAGCAGAATGGCAACTGGTAGTGGCCTGGCTGGGTGTATAATTCCCGGCCTGACTTATTGTCCCAGTCCGGCCCTGGCTACAGCCGTTGTGTATTTTATTATGTGAAGCACTAAATGGTCTTAGAAAAACTCTTTGTAGATATCTACTAAACTAAAGCAAATAAAGAGAGTAGGTCTGTTATACTGAGTGATATATATTTTACACACTGCTCTGCTTTCTGCACGGGCCTCACAGCTGTTCTCACTGTAAACATCGCGTTGCGATGAGAGCAGTTTCTAAAATAATATCCAGGGGATGCATGCAGAGCTGTCATTGGCTGAGATAAGTCCGGCCGTGCGTCACGCCTCCACCGTTCCCGGAAATGCATCCGCGGAGGAGCCGTGGAGGAACCATCAGTGTATCCTCGGTTATAGCTCCTCCAGAGAGCCTCCTCGACGCTCGATCCTCGGTCCTCGGTCCTCGGTGTGCATTTAGAGAAATGAGACGTCCTTCAAAATTCATTTCCGGGTCACTACCGGAGGACCGAGGAGTCGAGGAGTTGAGGAGGGGAAATTTGAGTATTGAGAAGCCTCTTGTGTCTGTCGACGGTAGCAAACAAGGCACGTGCGTTGTTTTTGTTTTTGGTAATGATGTCAGAGAAGAACGATTGTCGTGCGTTTTTCAATTCCAAATTATAAAGGCCAAGTCTCTCTTTATAGATTACAAAATGAACCTGGAGATTTGTTTTTCGCCACCTGCGTTCCGCTTTTCGACATTCTCTTTTTTCTGTTTTCACGGTCATGGCCTTTCTCCATGGAGATATTTTCTTGCCAGACACTTCCTTTACCTTAGTTGGAGCAATGGCATTTATAACATTTTTAATTTTTTAATTAAAATGATCTACTAGCTCATTTACTGAGATGTTAGCAGGGGCAAGTGTGGTAGAAAAATTCTGAGTAAACATTTCCCTAGTATTTTCAGTTAAATATCGCTTTGTGGTTATCTCTTTTTGAAAAATGTTGTGAACAGAAATAGAGCTCTCAAAGAAAACACAGGAATGGTCAGAGAGTGCAACATCAGTCACCACAACCTTAGAGATATTCAGACCCTTTGAGATAATTAAGTCCAGAGTGTGCCCCTTATTGTGTGTGGGCTCCGTCACATGCTGAGTCAGTCCATAGTTATCAATAACACAAAACAGTTCTTTCGCCCCTCTGTCCTGGGGGTTGTCAACATGGATGTTAAAATCACCAACAATGACTAGACGGTCAAAGTCAATACACACTATAGACAGCAGGTCGGTAAAATCATCAAAAAAAACAGTATTTGGGTGGTCTATAGATATTTAGGAACAGAGCTCGAGAGGAGCATTTCAGCTGAAGGGCCACATATTCAAAAGAATCAAAGTTTCCATACAATGTCTTCCTGCATTGAAGGGAATCATTGAACAGAATAGCAACTCCACCCCCTTTCTTATGCAATATTTCCTGACTCATAAAACTAAAGTTGGGAGGGGTTGATTCGATAAGAACAGCTGCACTGTTATTTTGTTCAATCCAAGTTTCTGTTAAAAACATAAAATCGAGATGTGCTCAGTGATAAAATCATTGATTAAAAATGTTTTTCCTGCCAAAGACCTGACATTTAATAAAGCTAGTTTAAGTTCGTTAAACACACTATCAGTCAGGTTTTTTGTAACAAGCTATGACTGACATGGAATCACTGCTAAATTAGATAAACTCACACAAACGTTTGAGCGCTTCCTGTATCTAAGATGATTCACCGCTCTTAATCTATTACCTATCAACACAGATATCGGCAAAGCTACAGGCAGGCAGGGCCCCGGCATGTCCTGGAAAGAGTTGAGAGTGCCATACGCCCTTGAGCCTGGACCCAGCAGATATCAGTTTGCAGCATTTTGTACACACACATCCCTATCAGGCTTTGAAGGGGAGGGAGGACCCACCACCCTGCTCCTCTCATAGGAGGGCAGGGTGAGGGCTACACTGTAAGCCGGGGGAGATGGTGCGCATCTCTGCTTCGGTGATTTTGATGGGCGTCGTTGAGGGGCGGGGGTAAAGGACATGCTGCCAACCCTGAGTGTCGCCTTCATGCGGTCATCGAACTCCAGGGGGGTGGGCGAGGGTGAAAGGGTGAGCGGAGAGTAGAGAGAGCTGGGGGATGAAGGAAGAGTATCCTCGAAGGTGTTGACAGGGGGGGTGACGGGCAGTGGAGACTCCTCCATTTGTGTCATAGGTCTCCCATAATCAGAACATTCCTCAGGCGGGTGCAGTGATACTTCTTCAGGGTTTTCTGCGCGATGTGTTGTGTCTTTCTCCTGTTTTGATTCCTCTTGCCGCTTGTCCTTGGCAGAGGGAACAGATTGATGACGCAGGCAGTTGAATATGTTAGAGATAAACAATTTCACTCCTGACTTGTTCAGGCAAACTCCATTTGCCTTGAAAAGATGTCTGCGGTCCCAGAAAAAGTTAAAATTGTCAATAAAATTGACAGAATGGTCAATACATGCAGTTAAAAGCCAGGTGTTCAGTGCAAACAATCTGCTGAATCTCTCCACTCCTCTTCTGACTGGTGGTATAGGGCCACTGAGGAACACCTCTGCATTTAGAGAGCTGACAGTTTCCAACAAATATTTAAAGTCTTCTTTCAGCACTTCTGACTGTTGTTTCACAACATAATTTGTTCCAATGTGCAGAACCACATTCTTCACAGTCGGATGTTCAGCCCCAATATGCAGGATCTTCTCAGCCAAGTCAGAGACCGTATCCTTGGGAAAACAGAGTACTTTGGTGTTGTTCTTATTACACAGACCTTTTACATCTCTTACAGCAGAGTCACCCACAATCAGAGTTTCAGGCCCAGTCGTTAGCTTTCCCTCTAGCCTTTTACTTTTGGAGTAGCTATTGGTCCTTACTCTGCTGTGTGAAGAGGACGGGTTATCCAGGTCATCAGAAAGAGATCTCCGGCTCTCGGTCAGCGGAGCGTATCTGTTCTGGATTGGCACACTTGGTGGTTTAGGAGGATTGTTTGTAATTCTCCCTTTAGCAGCTGTCCACGGCTGTTTAGGGGTTGAAGAGGCGCTCTTCCTGGGTGATAACAATGCAGGCCAGCCGGTCGCATCACAGATTTCTGAGCGCTGGGCTCTGCCTGTTATCCGTCCTCCCAAATCCCATGAAAATGATTTACTCTTAGGCTTTGCACCCAGAGAGTTTCAGGGAGGACTACCACTTGTAGATTTATTACCCGGTATACAGCCCTCCTGTTCCTTGGAATCCTTGTAGCTGCTAACTAGCTGTGAGTTCGCATATCCTTTTTCATTATTTTGCAACACTGGTAAAGTGGTGTCATTCCCACGACATAGTCCATTCACTTCCACGTTAACTTCCAACCGTTGCATTTTCATTTCCAACACAGCCATCTTCTGTATAAGTTTGTGGATGTCATCTGTGGAGAACGGAGGCATTTTGCTACCAACTAGCTTAAGCTAAATAGCATGCAGTAGCCTACCAGGCTTTAGCTGTTGCTAGACCACGCTACTGTAAGACTGAGGTCGTCGTAAAAATGTTGAAATATGGCTGAAATCCTCAGTCTATTTACGAAGATGAACTGTCCCAGTGATAAGTTAATGTCCAGGAGCCGCTGCTCAAAGTTTTCAGAGAATAAGAATAGGAAAATCAGCATAAAAAGTAAGCAGAGGCAAGAGCAAGCAGAAAAGTGTCTGCACTGTATCAGCAGTCACAGCAGTGACGGTAGGACAAACTCTAACTCCTGCTCCAACCTACTCGCTCTCGGGAGCGTAAAGACACAGGCTCAACCCACCTTTCATCTGCCTAGCGATAATCCCCAGCTCATTCCGGAGCCTCGGCTGAGGATCTCCATTCCCTCGCTTTTTTATCCCCTTTCCTGGACTATATTAACAACAGTTAGTATCACCTGTCACGATTTAAAATTAAAACCTTTTGCTGCAAACTCCTGTTTTTCTGTCCGTGTTTGTATGGCGGGTTCAGTCCTGAAAAGCGATCACGGAGCTTAACACTTAGGTGTGGTCCACAGTTAGGCTAGGCACAGCTCAGCAGAGGAACACTCTGGGCTTCAATGCACACTTTGCAGTATGCAGAGTACATGGTGGTTAGTTTTTAATGTTGCCTTGTGTTGATGGGCCACATCATTAGGATGAGCAATGCCCATGTACCAGATTGAGACATTAATTGGCAGCATATGATAGCACCAACCTAAATGCTCTCAAATGAAGGACTGTGGTTGTGCTGGTCTATCAATTTCTTTTTTTAAATAAAGATGTTAGGGTTTCTTTACAAGCACGTTCCTCCATGCAAATAATTAATCATGGAACCTATTGCAAACATATTTTTACAATAAATCAGAAAAGAGATTTAAAATGTTTTTGAACCAACAGTATATCATAACTACCATAAAATACCCTGCTTTGACCCATGATCGCACTGTTATAAACAGTAAGTAGGAGTTATTGTGACCAAAGCCTTGTCATGTTGAACTATAGCTCACATTGTTACTTTAAGTTGCTTGCCATGTTGACCCTGATTCAATGGAGCTAATGATAGAGAAGCGAGGATTTGCTAGCATTTCTGTTAGCTGATACAGATACTACTGGACCATCTTGTTCTCCTCCTCCATCTTTTTAGTCATCCCCTTCTTTTTCAAAAGTAATTGATACGGCCCATTTAATTTCACGGGAGATTTAATGTCCATCCCATAAAAACTATTCAGTATGTGTATTACAGCGACGTGCAGTCAGGGGAGGCAGAGCCTCACCTGTCATACTCCAATGTAACGGAAAAACAACTAAAGAAAAACTAAATAGTAATAATAATAAAATGTCTCCACTGATCTGTTTTGTAAATGTGATTTCTGTATGATTCCAATCGCTTTTTATAGTCAAAATCAGCAAATTTGCCGAGCTCCGCTACAACTACGGGTAGCGATGAGAAGTGAGGCAGGGACGAGCTCTGCCTCTCGTAAGCCCACAGTAACTGGCTGGAGCGCGGACACTAATTTAGCGCGGGCACTTATTTTGTGAGCGCGCTCAAGCCAGTTACTGTGGGGTGAGCTGAGTCACAGATGAGATCTGCCTCACCTCAGAATGCGTCACCCCACAGAAACTGGCTGGAAAGCGGGCACTAAGCGCATACCTGCACCATCTCACTGTATGTCACAAATGTAATTTTTGTAGATGCCTTTATTACATTTATCCTCGCCATCCATAGTCTCTAAATAACTTATTTCACGTATATGATATTTAGGCTCGCTGGTCTCATCATACAACGGCAATGAAAAAAGCACCAGGGGAGGCAGCCATAACCTCTGCCGCACTGAAGGGGGCGCAAGTGAGCCCACAGGTACTTGTTGCTACTGTTATTATACGCAGGGACGGTAGACGCAAACAACAAACTAGACTTTTGAAACTAGAGGAAGATAAGGAGGACTTTTACAAAAAAGTAATAGAGATTGTTGTCCAGAAGGATAGCATGGACTTCATCTTCAAGTCAAGGTAAGACCACAATTGTAATGCAAATGGAATCTTACTAAGAAAGAACAATCCAATATTTAAATTGTGGGTAGGCCTATCCTTTTGTTGAACGGTCTGTTTAAAATGAATTGAAGCATCAGACTAAAAAAGCTTTTGAAAATAACCGAATATTTCGATTAAGGTAAAAATATAATATTTGTAAATCTGACTATGAAAGAGTCAGTGCCTCACCAGCCATGAACCTCACCGCACGTCACTGGTGTATTATTCAGAGGTTGGACAAGGTCATTCTACGGCAATATCCAAGTACAGTATTTCCTACTGTAAGTCTTTGCAATCACATCCCAAGTCAAGTCCCCCACTAATGGGGTTAAGTCCTGAACTGTGAGGTTCAAGTTCTAAACAATTTATAATGCTGTTTTCACCAATTTCACCTCACATGTTATGAACTCTGCAATTAGGGTTAGGGTTTACTTGTTGACCTCAGTTTTTTTTGACATTCTTCATGGTTGTTGCCTGCATTTTCAGTGGATGTTGTTAGTTGGTTCAAAACAAGTGAATATAGCGTTTTGAGTTAAGACTGGGAATCAATAGCGTCACAGTCAGTTGATTCGGCAAATGGAGGGAATAATTCATTTTTAGCACACTATTTCAAAAACATAAATTTCTATCTTCGCCTTGGTTGAAGTCCCAGTGAGGTCACTTGTATCTTATATGATTTTGTGAAGTCTAAAATGTGTGAGTCCAAGTTGTGTGGTTAAAGTCTACGGCTTTGATACATAGTACAGTATGCATACAGTTTACAGTACACATGCAGCAGAGGCATACACACATGTAACGTAACTATAGAAGAAAGCAATTAATACATAATAAACGTATTGATATTAAAAACAATTATTCAATACACTCAAAATGTAAGAAAACTAATCAAGTACACCGGAGAATAGAAAGGTTTTAAGGTTTGCTGTAATACACTGTTATTGATGGAGAATATCAATTAACAGTTTGGCAAGCTATTCAGGCAGCTGGGACCACACAATTAAGCTGCTTCAGTAATATTTTGGATTTAACTCTCAGAAGACCTGAGCCTGTGGAACGAAGGGTTCTGATCAAATGAATATGATGGGTTTACTCTGATACCAGCAGGAAATGGACTTAAATTTAAAACTAAAGAGAAACGGTTAAATAAACAGTCTTTACTTCACTGAAGACAAAAAAGTTAAGTACTGTTATTTTTTGAAAAGTCAGACAGAACAAATGACAAACACTTACCTATGAAGAAGTGGGAGCAGAGCTCGTAACAAATACTAGAAAATAGTTGTGAGAAAACCTGGGAAGTGTACTGTGAAACAAATAACATGATATGGCAAAAGACAAAAGGCGCTTACACACCGGAGTACTTTTCCCAGTATAGTTCCGAAATAGTTCCGAAAATGTGCGTTCACACCAAAACAATCCGGAACTAGAACTTAGTTCATGAGAACCTTCCACCCCCTTTTCAGTCCCTGCTAGAGAGCAAGTACTTTCATGGGAGAAAAAGGTTCCCATTTCTGATTGGCTGGGCGGATTGCAAACCACGCCCCGTAAAACTCCCAAAAAGTGTTGTGAAGCCGCCATTTAATGCTCGCATTATTAGCATTAGCCCAGCGCACCACCGGATAGAGACTAACTTATGGCAACACAAAATAAAACGTGGGAGCGGTGGAGTGATGAGGAGATGTTGGCGTTTTGGCGATTTACAATGAAGCTGCTGGGAGTCCCAGCAGCTTCTAGTGAAGCCAGTCCCCAACTCCGGGGACTTCCGGCCGGGGATTTCGGGTGGCAGTATACACCGTGAAGTTGTTTGCGGCCTGCCAGTAAACCCAAAGCAGAAGAAGAAGTGACGTCAGCGGCTTAATTTGCCTAATCCTCCCTCAGGGACTTATTCCGGTGTGAACACGATTTGCTCTTTAGTTAATCAGAACTCAAGAGTTCTGATTAACTATGTTCTGATTAACTAAGTACG